>NC_037672.1:179702745-179744957 GCF_003255815.1 Theropithecus gelada | reverse complement strand
AGAGAGTGTGTGTGAGAGAGAGAGACAGAGAGAGACAGAGAGTGTGTGTGAGAGACAGAGAGAGAGAGAGAGAGTGTGTGTGTGAGAGAGAGACAGAGAGTGTGTGTGAGAGAGAGAGACAGAGAGAGTGTGTGTGTGTGTGTGAGAGACAGAGAGACAGAGAGTGTGTGTGAGAGAGAGAGAGACAGAGAGAGACAGAGAGTGTGTGTGAGAGACAGAGAGAGAGAGAGAGAGAGTGTGTGTGAGAGAGAGACAGAGAGTGTGTGTGTGTGAGAGAGAGAGACAGAGAGTGTGTGTGAGACAGAGAGAGAGACAGAGAGAGAGAGACAGAGAGTGTGTGTGAGAGAGAGAGAGACAGAGAGAGACAGAGAGTGTGTGTGTGAGAGAGAGACAGAGAGAGAGTGTGTGTGTGACAGAGAGAGAGAGAGAGAGAGACAGAGAGAGTGTGTGTGAGACAGAGAGAGACAGAGAGAGAGAGTGAGAGAGAGAGAGACAGACAGAGAGAGAGAGAAAGAGAGATATCTCACTCCTGGCCCCCCTGTCATCCCGGCTCCCAGTGGGCCGGGGAGCGCTTTGCCCTCCTGGTGAGTGGGGAGGAATGAGCTGGGCACGCGCGCCGGGCTCCGGCTCAGGGAGCCTCCCGTCATCCTGTCACTGCTGCCGGCGCCTGGCTGATCTTGGCGTCCCGTCAGTGGCCCTTTGGGATTTCACATGCAGCTGTGCCTGCTGCATCCCAACCCTGCCTTTATCTGGGTGATGTTTTGGCTTTCCTGAGCCATCTCTGGCCTCCTTTCTCATTTCAGCAAGAACCTGGGTAGGAAAATGGGCTATTTATTGGCCTCCCAAAATGCCAACGGGCTGCACGCAGGGCCTGTTTCTGAAGGCAGGACACCAGCAAACAGGCTGCGACATAAGATTAGCATCCGTTGGCTTCTTTGGGTGACAGCCCAGGGGCAAAAGGTTGAATCCCTCCCCAATTTTGCGTCGCGGTGGCTTTCGTGGCTGCCGCAGGCTTGGGTAGAGGAGGGAGACTGGATGTCACTGCTGCAGGGAGGCCAGGCCGAGGCGGCTGGGGAGCTGCGGGGAAGCGGGGGTGGGGCGGCTTTCGCTCCTCCAGGCTGTCACTCTAGCACGTTCCGTGAGAGCCCAGCTCCCTCAGAAATAAAAATGCCACTCTGAATTTAAGTGATCCGTTCTTCTGGGACATTCTTCCCAGCGACAGGACTGTGAACATGAAAAGTAAAAGGGAAACAATGTGATAGTTCAGAAGTCACGGTTTTCAGGGGGCTGCAGAACTCAGATAGCCCGAGGACAGGTCCTGGGAGGAAGGGCCTTATTTGGATCTGTGAGTGAGAGCAACGCGGCTTGGCAGTGTCTGCTCGACGTGCAGGGAAATCTTACCCCAGCCACTTTGGCAGGGCCCAGGCCTCGGTGAGGCGGTGCTGAAGCGGAAGTCTCCGCTGTAAGTGTGAAACTCGGGGGGCAGAGCAGAGGTGGGGAAGAGAGGGTCAGACAGCCGGCCCCGCCGCGGTTGGGGTGGAGAGTGGCGGGCGGCGGCGCCTTCCCTTCGCTTTCCCTTGGGTTTCTGGCCCGGGAGCTACCCCTTTGGCGTCCAGGACGTTCCCTACCACGGCCGCGCGTCACTAGGGGGCGCCGGAGCCCTTCCTGAAAGCGCCGCCATCCCCTGCAGGACCGGCCCGGGGCCCGCTGGGGGCTGCGGGGGCTGCGGGGGCTGCGGGGGCTGCAGGAGGGGGCGTCCCGGGATCCCTGCCCACGGGGCCGCCGGATGTTGGGACGGCTTTTCCACGTCCGCAGAAGCCAGAGTTCCGGGAACCCCAGGGGAAGGCCAGAGGGAAGCCCTAGCTGAGGTAGGACTCAGGGAAGGGTGTTGTCTTCCCCTTACTACTTCCCGTTCTCTACCTTGGGTCGCCTCTGTGTTCTGCAGTGACCTGTCACCTGTCAATGCTCCAGACTGAAGTTAAACGCCAGGCTTGATTTTTTTTTTTTTTTTTTTTTTTGAGCTTGGAAATCATGTCATAGCTGGATAAGGATATTTTACAATCTGCTTGTTTGTAACCTTTTGTCAATAAATGAAGAAACTGGGGATGACAGACTGACTGTAGGTCCTTTTGAGATCCTGAGTCATCGACGTCCCCCTGGCCCACCGAGGGAGCCCTATGGCTTTCCTTCCAGGCCTTAAAGGAGAGGGGGCGGAGTGGGGGAGGGAGAGAGAGAGAGAGGGAGGGAGGGAGGGAGGGGGAGAGAGAGAGAGAGAGAGAGAGCGCGAGCGAGCGAGCATCGTGGATGCAAAGAGAGTTCTGGGACGATTTTTGCAGAATATTCTCTGGAACAGGTAGACTAGACTTTCCTTAGTGTTCGTGTGGGAGGAAGGTCTGGGACGGGGCATCCTCCAGCCCGCGGTCATTAATCACGGTGCGATAAGAACTCCAGGTTGAAGAGAGCCTGGTGAGCCTCCTCACCGACTTCCACTGAGCGCCCCATTTTCAGCCTTTCAGTCACGCCCGAGAACTTGTCATTTTAACTCCTTGGGCATTTATGCTCCCCGCACACCCCATTGATAGAGTTAACTTGTGAAAATTTTAAAGAATTCATTCTGACCCAGCGGACCACTTGTAAATCCTGTCAGTTGTGTGTGGTGAGCTATGCCATAGAGAAATGGCCGCTGTGGGTGGAATTCAGGAAATCTCTGCACACAGGTAGAAGAACGAGATGTCCCTGCATAATACAGGATGAATGCCTGTGGCCAGGGCCTGCTAAGCCTAGCTCACAATTCACCCTGTAAGCAGGGGGACTGTTACCAAGTCAGTCTCTTGCCCTAAAAGTCACAATTTATGCTTCTAATTTTAATTTTCCTGAGCTTAGATCCCAGAAGGATTTATTAAATTTGCTTTGAGGAACCCATTAACTCTAAACTGAATAATGATGTTACTCTAGGCTTAGAATGGGTTGATAGTAAATTCTCCATCCACAGGACTCTAGGAAGCCCGTATTCCTCCACGGCAGGATTCTAAGTCGGTTCATAAATGAAAAGGTTTACTCAATTTACCTAAAAGTTATTAGTAATTAACCAACATCGAGAGACCATTGCCTGCAGGGTGGTAAATAGCAAATGAGAAGTCTGGCAAAGGGAGGATATTCATTATGTGGCTTAAATGAGAAGGTCGAAAATTCAAATGGCTTATCACTACCTCCTTGGTACTCTGGCTTAACTCTGTGGTTAAAATGGGCGATAATGACTTATAACTCATTTTTATTAATTTTTTTCCATGGGTCTGGTAGGGTGTTCAAAGCCAAATGAAAAACTTGTGGAAAACCTAGGTAAACAGCTCAATGGTCTTTGTTTTGGAAATGATGGCCAGTCAAACTTGTTTATCTATACAGTAGAGCCGTGAGGAGCTAGAAATACTGGCAAGCAGAGGGGCACTCAAGGCATCTGTTTTGTTTAGTGTCCGGGGGACATAACCTGACATAATATAAGTCATCAGGTTATAGAATGAAAAATGCTAGTCCTGGCTATAAATGACGGCAGTTTTGGAAAGATCAAGTGTCCGTGGGAAGAGGGACGGTAAGGAGTATCTGCGGTACCTGCCCGGGTAGCATTATGAGGAGGCTGTGACATAGTGGAGGGTACTAGCTCAAGGGAATCTCTGCTCACCTTAACTTGAGGCACTTCTGTGAACTTGGACAACTCAAATTTCTCTAAGTCCCTTCCACCTCCAGCTTCTGGAATGGGATGCATTTTGTGGACTAGGATGCTGGAATCAGATCACTCCTTGAAGGAAAGTGGGATGAAATTTGGATATCTATGAAAGGGGTGAGATCTTAATATGTTGCCCTTTGAGGCTTCCCAGGGGCAGACTCACCCCACTCGACTAGAGCTCAAATGATACGCCCCACCCCTGCCAGGTGGGTGGTGGCAGTTCTTGGTCCAGGTGGACCTTGTCCTCCTCTGTACAACAGCAAGCGAGCAGCTGTGAGCACCGCCTGGGTGGTTTTGCCCAGACAGAACACGATGTGGATCAGTGCCTTCCGGCTTCCTCTCTTGAATCCCTCCTTTCCAAAAGCACCTCGGACAGCTGATTTGCTGTCAGCAGGCGAGAGAAACAACTGCATTCAGGAGTAGCCCGGGGCAAAAGGAGAAAGAAAAGATGGTGAACAGAGTGAAGAATGGGCACGAATAGGAAAAGCATCAAGGGCATTCTTTCATTAAAATTTTTTTTCTTTTTTTTTAAGAGACAGGGTCTCGTGTTGCTCAGGCTGGAGTGCAGTGGTGCGATCACAGCTCATTGTAACCTCCAGCTCCTCTCCTCATCTTTTCAAGTGCTTGAGGACTGGTCCTGATTTGAGGTGCTTATATTCAGGTGCTGCCCTTCTGTTGCGGTCTGGCAGTTAGAACCCCATGCAACTGTTAGGAAATGTGTGGTGAATGTAAAGACACAAATTTCACGGGATGTAGCAGCAGCATATCCTATATTCTGATTATTTTTTCTAAGGTATAATTTTTACCGGCACCTTTTTTATTTGCATTTGTTCAGACATTACTTTTTAGGGAAAAGAGTGTAGAGAAGGAAAGCAGTAATTCACCTGTTTTTCTGGATTTCCGTTTTGATCATGTGAAACTCTAATTCGAGGAGAAGAAAATAGACCAGTTTGCCGAGTGGAATGACCTGATTCTTGTTGGATCAACACGTTATGCAGTTGAGGTTGTCACTAGAAAGCAAGTGTGATGAAGTCTGCCTTTTCCGACTAAAATCAAAGCCCTGGCCTGCTGGCCAGAATTGCTGAACGAAGCATCCTCTAGTCAGCCGGTCTATATGTAGATTTCGACATCTCCAGGAGGCTGCAAGCCTATCAGGCCCGAACTGATTCTTCTAATCAAGTGTTTTAATTAAGCACACTTATTGCCAGGATCACAGGAATGAAGCCTGCTCTCGAGTAGTAATGGGCGGTACTTTTGTAAATTCTTCTTTACAGTTGGTGTGTTTGGCTTTGTGGGGGTGTGTTTACTGTTTTCTTAAAGTAGGCCATGGGAGGGTCCCCTGTGAAGTTCACTCTGCTGAGCCAGCAGTCTGGCCAGTGGACAAAAAAAAGATACTACCAACTGGGTTGCAGATGAATCAATTCCCCAACGACTGCATCTATTTGCATCCTCCACGTTAAACACAAAAGCAATGCCGGCTAGCCCAAGATTTGAAGAAATATAAAAGCACACACACATTGGGTTGGCTTTTATTGGAATGCCTAGATGCAATCTATAGTCATCAAGTTATGGAAAATTCAGGTCACATATAAAGTTAAGAAGGCAAATGAAAAGAACAATACAAATCAGACAAAATTTACATCTCAAAATATCATGAAAGCATTTTGACTGGCTTTGCCTAAAATACTTTGAATATCAATTTCTTTTTTGTAAGCTAATTCTTTTCATTATACAGTCCCCCACCCCCTCCCAACTCTTAGAAAAAGGTCTTTTGTTTACATATTCCCCAAGGTCACTATTTCTCGTAAAAGCATGTCCAGATCACAAGTCTTTTTAGAAAGAAATAGGCTCATTATACCTACTAACAAGACACTAATTGGGTTGATTTGATTTCATCTAAAATAAGCACCAGGAGATACTCCAAATCTGTTATTTATTGGTGCCCGTGTGAAGACCAGTCCATGTCAAGAAGAGGTTAAGACTATGATTTCACTTCTGTCATGTGGCACAAGCTTTTCATGGTACTACATCAGAAACATGTCTGAGAATTTAGACTCAGAGCCTATTTCACCCAAAAGTACTTACAGCATGCTAAATACAGGCCTGCAGAAGTTCCACGGAACAGAACTGCAAATACCTAAGTTAACAGTTAAAAAATAAAATGGAAAACAGAATCATGTTTATGTGGTTTGAAATCTCATAGTTTTCTAAATTTGGGCTTCCTAATACTTGCCAAAGGACTTCCAGAATAAAAAATATTAATGCTAATCTGTGCTTTCATTCTAATAAAATATCAGCATTCATTAGAGGATTAATTACTTCGGTATGCTCTACCAAATACACAAAGACAGTAATAGCACTGATACTGTAAATTCAGTAGCTATTTTGAAACTTTCCCAGCCAATCTGTTCAATAAACACACCTACTGTGCAATTTAGAGTATGTGATACATACAAAGCAGTTAGAAAATTATTTTCAATACATCACTTGAACCTTTATATTTACGACATGTTCACTTGCTATATTTTATCACCATTATACATAGAGGAAAACAGTGTGTACTATAGCTCAATGAACTGAGAAATATCTTCTAAAAATATTTTTGTGGCTGAATTTAGTGCTCAGGAAAGAGATTTGTCAGGGCTGAGCTGACACGGAAGTGCAGATGGCGGCTGGGCTGGTTCCCACACGCGAGCTGCTTGTGTGCAGGAGGGCGCGGCTGCCACTCACTTCCAGCTGGATCTGCCACCCCCGGCTTCCCCGAGACAGAGCAGAGGCTGTCATTCAAACCAGCCCCAAGATGGTTTGGTCATGTGGGCTTAGAGGAGCTTCTGTTTCCCTTTTTTGTCCCTCTTGGTGACCAAGGGTACAAACCCAAAACTAGCAGAGTAACCCTGACCGGCTCTATCTGCTCACCCACCACTGCTCGGTTTCTGCTGTCTTTCCTAGATCTTAAGACACATGTTTAGGATCACCACTACATTAGATCCTTTCCTCCTCCTGTTTCCCCAGCATCTGATGTGGTCTCTCCTCCATCATGAGACAGAGCTTTGGAACAGCAACAGTAAAAACCCCGGGGTTAATTCTATCAACTCCCCATCGACGGGCAAGGTTGAGAGAGGGCCAGAGAACCCTTCCTCCCGTTTTCTCCAATCTTCCCTTACATTCCACCAGCCCTAGTTGTCTGCTGTGCCTCTCAGTTGACAATGCTGAGGACACTGGCTTGATGTGTGAGAGAGGGAAGAGAAAGGAGCTCTCTGATTCGCCACCCACCTAGAATTGCACGGTCCTATCCATCTAGTGATAGAAGCTTGCACATTTTTTCAACCTAATACAAAAATATTAACACTTCTGGACATTATAGGCGTAAGTTGTTATATCTCTACAATATAATAATTTATACTGTACAGCTATAACAGATAACAAAAGGTGCAATCCTTTTAAAAAAGTCACACAGTTCACGTTTTTATCATTTTATTTTTAAGTATAAACTTTTTAAACACTTTACATAAATTAACTCCTCTGAGACTAATATTTGATGTACAGTAAATTGTAATTCATATAAAAATCCATAAACAACTTGTCTCACATAATTTACAAAAAAATCTGGATTTCCTTTGCTTATCAGTGGCAAGGATTCTAGTTGCCAGTTTTTTCCCCGAAGGCAAACCACGCTAGCATTGTAAAACCCATGAACAAATCCCGCCGCAGACGTCACTGCGCCAATGTCTTTCTGCAAAGCTGCACAGGGAAAGCAGTTGGTTGTCTAGAAACAGTAACTTTGCCCCACATTGTAAAATGAACAGATATAGCTATCACATCCTATGCAGACAGACTACTTCTTGTAAGCAAAGGTCGACAATTCGGGACTATTTGGAAACACTGTATGCATTGTTTTTTTTTCTTTTTTAAAGTTAGTTAAATACAGTGCCTCGAAAGGAGCAGACGGCCCAGCGCAAAAGGTCGCGGCCTTTGTCCTTGATGATTTTTTTTTTCTCTGGCTACGTTCAGTCCGACTGAGTGCAGCGCTATGCATATGTAAACATATTCGTTAAAGCCGATCACCTTTAAGGTCATTCAGAAAAAAGCGGTCCTTGTTTTCGCGGTGTGGGTGTGGGTTCTAACAGCAGTCTCGTTCTCCCGGGAGGAAGGCTCTTGGGCGTTGGAGAGTCCCACTCGGGTTGTGCCACAGGACAATGTGAGCAGGGCGTTACCTCCTGCCGATCTCGCTCTGCCGCAGGAACTGGATGTTGTTGGCACTGTCGGCCAGCTCGGGGTACTGCTCCACCGAGAGTACGTAGTACCCGTCGTAGCCCTGCACCTTGCCGGCGCTCAGCAGCTGCCGCTTCTCGCCCTCCGTCCAGAGGCGCGCGCCCTCCTCACCGTCGCGCACGCGCTGCTGCTCGCGCGCCCAGGCCCGGGCGAGCGCGCGCTGCCGCGCCTGCTCCAGGATGCGCGCCTTCTCCTCGTCCAGGGTCATGCCGTAGCGCACGTGCAGCGCCAGCGCGCCGAACTGCATCTCCACGTCCGCGAACCTGCGCGTCCTGCCGTTCACCACCGTGGTGGACTGCGACACCGTCACGTTGATGCCGTTCTCCAGCGCCTTGCGGCCGCTGGTCAGCCGCAGCGTGCCCAGGTCGCTCTCGGGCGTGGTGGTCTTGATGAAGTAGTGCGTGTCCTTGCCCTCGATGGTGAAGTGCAGGTTCTCCAGGTAGAAGGCGTTGTTGAGCACGGCCGCCACCTTGATGCAGTCCTCGTTGGCGATGTTGAGCACGTTGGTCTGCACGCGGCCCTGGCTGACGGCCAGCATGACGCCCTTGCCAATCAGCGACTTGACCGTGGCGAACCACAGCCAGGACTGCGCGCCGCCGGCCCGGCGCCGGCTCACCTGCACCTCGGCCATCTTCCCCAGCGACAGGAAGGCCTTGGCCTGCCGCGCCACTTGCTGCTGGACTCCGAAGATGGGCTGCGGGAGAAACACAACAGGGGGCGCGTCAGAGGCGGCCGGGAGCCTCCCCACTCCTGACCCACACACGGGGCTCTGGGGGCAGCGCGGAGGCATGCATGGAAGCCCCAGGGTCCTTCCCGATCAGAAGGCTGAAAGGCTGACAGCCCGGGGGAGGAAGCACTGGAGATCCCTCCCCGTCAAGGTGATCCCAGTGCTTTGGAACCCCCAAACGGCTCGCGCATCGTGGATCACTTTAAAGCTTTCTTCGTTTCTAACATGGGAAAAATAGTCCTGTTTCTTGCTTTTCTCTTACAGTTTCTAGAGGCTCTTTTCCCACGCCCACCCCACGTGGGGAACCCAGCTCATCCGGACCTCCATGCTCGTAGCTTTCTCCACAGGAGACTGAGAAGCCACCAAACACAAAGAGGGATCTGAACGGCTGGGGATACTTAGGGCGGATCACTGGGCCCCGCTTCGTATGCTTTGAAATGCTTCCATTTAAGTCAACTCTGTCCCCTCTCCTGGCAGAGTTTTCAGCTGAAGATGGTGAGTGTAACGGCAGAACTGAAATGTACAGGGATGAGTGGACGGTGGGGCAGCTGGAGATATTTGTTACTTTAGGAAAACAATTATTTTTCTCAGACTTAGGGACAGTGGGCCGTCTAGATTGGCAAATGTTTTAAATTGGGGGCATCTTAACTCAGCCATTTCTTATACTACCAGATGTTTGTCTGGCCATTGTTTCCCAAATGAAAACATCTGTTTCATCTGCGGCAATGAAAGAAACAGTTGTTTTTCTGCACTTATGGCAGCCTCAATGTCTTTGCCCACGATTCCCTTTGCTGTCCTTATGGTGTGCTTCTCTTGACAGAGAACTTGAACCATATTTAAAAGGCTGCTTAGGAAAAGAGCTGGCAAGTCCATTTGTACAGTTAGATGTAAGTGTTTTCAGGCATGTTGGAAAGTCACACACAATTAAGATGTGCATGTTCAAATGCGTTAGGAAACTTCGGTATGTATTCATGCCGCTATATCAGTGTAGACAGACAGTCACGCACTGCTTAACCATGGGGATGCATTCTGAGAAATGTGGCATTAGGCCATTTCATCCTTGTGTGAACATCATAGAGTGCATTTACACAAACCTAGATGGTGTAGCCTACTACACACCTAGGCTATATGGGATGCCTATGGCTTCTAGGCTGCAAACCTGTATACAGTGACTGTACTGAATACTGAAGGCAACTGTACCACCATGGTAAGTACTCGTGTATCTAAACATAGAAGAGGTACAGTAAAAATACGGTGTTGGCAGAGCCTGGTGGCTCATGCCTATAATCTTAGCACTTTGGTAGGCAGAGGCAGGAGGATCGCTTGAGCCCAGGAGTTCAAGACCAGCCTGTGCTACACAGGGAGACTCCATCTCTACGAAAAATAAAAAATTAGCTAGGTGTGGTGGCATGTGCCTGTGGTCCCAGATACTTGGGAGCCTGAGGTGGGAGGATCGCTTGAGCCCAGGAGGTCAAGGCTGCACTCCAGCCTGGGTGACAGAGTGAGACTCCATCTCAATTTAAAAAAATATATGATATTGTAATCTTATATGATCACCACCTTATACAAGGTCTATCATTGATCAAAATGTTGCACACATATGACTATATTTGTAACTTATGAAAAAGGAATTGCTTTTATATTAGGTATGAAACAACAACAGGTACTGGTACTGTAGACAGCCTGTGTGTGTGTTAACCATGGCTGCCTCTTCTCTTTGTTTTCATTGAAATGATAGGAAATTGCTCAAGGGGTGGCTGGGAATTAATCGCTCTAAGAAAGTCTGCACTGTCTTATGATCATGGAGTCACCCCATGTCTCCATCTCTGATTATTCTTACTGTGAGCTGGAAATTCTGGTATTTTGCTGTGCATTCCTTTCTGATCTCTGACTGGTGGGGATTAGATGTGCCACTTTCTGAAGCAGCAGCTTTGACTTTGTAATTTTCTATTACATTTCTTTTATTTCTTATAATGGTTACAGGCCTCTTGATCTATTATGCTCAGGAAAATTCCATAAACCTTCCTGGTTGTAGGTGGACCCTTACCAGAGGACATTTTTATTTTTAATCTTTTTAAATTTTTAATCTTTTCCTATGAAACACTATTAATTATTATTATTATTTTTTGAGACGGAGTTTTGCTCTTGTTGCCCAGGCTGGAGTGCAATGGCGTGATCTTGGCTCACCACAACCTCCGCCTCCCGGCTTCAAGCGATTCTCCTGCCTCAGCCTCCCGAGTACCTGGGATTGCAGGCGTACCCCACCACGCCGGGCTAATTTTGTATTTTTAGTAGAGACGGGGTTTCTCCATGTTGGTCAGGCTCGTCTCCTGACCTCAGGTGATCCGCCCACCTCGGCCTCCCAAAGTGCTGGGATTCCGGGCATGAGCCACCTTGCTCGGCCGGAACACTGTTAATTTTTAAAGAAGTTGAACTTTGTAGCATTGTTTGTGGGTTGCTAATTTGTAAAATGGGTTCCGGGCCCTCTTGTTTATTGTAGTTTTGCCTTCAGGTCCATGCTTTCTTGGGGTTCTTTTTAGAAAGCCAGCACTGGAAAGTGAGCTGCTGCATTTCTATGTTTTCATTAGCATTTGCTGAAAACATATTTAGGCCTGTTTAACAGGCCTCTGGTTTGTTGAACACAAATGCAGAGGAAGTGTTGTTTTTTTCCCCTTAAAAGAGTCAAAAAATTACAAACTGTCTTGGTACAGTTTTCACAAAGGTGGTTTCATTCGATATGGGCAGATAAGACACAAGCTACTTAACACCTTTCCGTGGGTCTTTTTGTTTCTTACCGGTATATCATCCCACTGCTGACTCTTCACAAGTTCATAAGAAGGTTCTGTTAAATCAAATTTGGGAACAGGGAATCCAGGAATAGCATTGTGCAGATGGAAACCAAATGTCACCAGCCAGCTGTTAACATCTAGGAGAAGAATGTTCAAAATGAAAGGTGTTGGAGTTTTGTCCTTTCATATATTTAAATTCTTACCGTAAAAAGAAAATCCAATTTCACAGTTAATAATCTGAAAAAGAGCACATGTTTGCTTTCGTCCTACAAATCTAAACCTACTCTGTTTTTAGATATGAAGATGGGAAACCGCACAGCAGAACTATGGCAAATGCTACGAAAATTGCAGAGTAATAGATGCTCAGACAGACTGGGTAAGCCGTCATTCCTGCTAAGTTGCAGCCTGTGCTAGTAACAGTGATAGCAAGGGTAAGAACGATGCATAGCAGCAGGAGAGAGATATAACTTGCAGAAAACAAATGAAATTTGTTTTGTAGTTAGTAAAGGCTGGTCTCAAATAGAAGTGTGTTGTTGGCCGGGCGCGGTGGCTCAAGCCTGTAATCCCAGCACTTTGGGAGGCCGAGACGGGCGGATCACGAGGTCAGGAGATCGAGACCATCCTGGCTAACACGGTGAAATCCCGTCTCTACTAAAAAATACAAAAAACTAGCCGGGCGAGATGGCGAGCGCCTGTAGTCCCAGCTACTCGGGAGGCTGAGGCAGGAGAATGGCGTAAACCCAGGAGGCGGAGCTTGCAGTGAGTTGAGATCCGGCCACTGCACTCCAGGCTGGGCGACAGAGCGAGACTCCGTCTCAAAAAAAAAAAAAAAAAAAAGAAGTGTGTTGTTAGCTCTCCAAAGCGATTGCCCAAGGATATGTGGACTTCCACAACCCATTTTCTATTAATAAAACCCCTAAATTGAGAGTATTAAAATCAACAGTTGATTCTTAATCAAAGATGAATGCTGAAAGCTGGCAAAACTGGCCAAGGGCACAGAAGTCCTGATTACCATCAGCTATGACTTCAAAGGCTCACTGTGCACAGGTGGAGACAAACTTTTTGGGGAAAGAACCTGGAAACCTTTAAGATGGTATTTTAAAATATTGCCATGTGACTCCAAAAGCCATTAAGCTGAGAATAAGGCTTTTATTCTATTCTGGAGGTTATAATGTTACAGAACTACTCAGCAGGCTTGCAGCTTTATGAGTACGGTTGGGTGTAGATTATTTTATATATTAAGCACATTGCTGGAAAATTTGAAATTGCATTTCACCTAATATATTTTATGCTGTTCCATCTCTCTTTTGATGTTTTTCAGAAAATGCTGCTATGGCATTCCCTGCAGTCCACGTTGCTAGGAGAGGATGAATTCAGGAGCTGGGGGCTTTCCAGCCTTTCAGTCAGCCCCTGTCAACACCCCTTAGATAACCAGTGGTAAACTGCTTGTCAAAATGATGGAGAGCCACTTGATTCCCATTTCCTTCTCCAGGGCACAGACTCTCACCTCATTGCCAGGCTGGCAGGTCCTTCGTCCAGGCCTCATATGGCTATAAAACCACTGGTATTGTTTCCATTTGAAATGGGGTGGTAGTAGTGGTGGTGCGGAGAAATAAATCCTAAGTGGTTCACATAGGATGCAAAGTGATACAATTTGTGTGTATATGAGAGTGTATCTGAGTTTGGGGGGTGGGAGGGCCTTATTTTTGGGAGAAAATTCTCCCAAATGTTAGAGTATTGGGGGCAAAAATTCTGTTACTCTGAAAAATGTCTGCATAACAGTGAAAATCAGAGGGCCGTGAGTATTGAAAAGTACTGCCAAAATAATGGGATTTGAATGCAGATGTGTACTGAAAAACCCTGAATGAGAATAAGGGTGCTGCTGAATCAGGAGGCAGAAAGAAAGGACTTTCAGCTGGTTCACATGGAAGAGATATAAAATGCTTTAGGCAGTCTGGAAAGGTAGGAAGCAGATGTGAAATGAACGGGGCAACCTGTTGAGCCTGTTTTGAGAACTGAGAGAACAGACATCTCAGTACACCTCAAATATTGAGCTAGAAAAGAGGCAGCCTAAAGGAGCATCTAACACAAGCCAAAACAAAACAGAAATACCTTAAACCGAGCCCAAAAATAGACAACAGGAAAGAACCTTCCTCCTGGAAATATAAATGTGGTAGAGGGGTTAATGATGGTGCTGTATATCAGGAATGGAAGGTAGGAGCAGCAGGATTCAGAATTCTTGGAGTAGAGGTTGAGTGAAGAAGTCAGCTCACTAAAGGGAACTAGAGTAGAGCTTGCAAGGACTTTGTCTGTTTCACATGCTGGTGGTTCCATGGTGGCAATAGTGGGATCTGATGTTCTACATCTTGCATAACTAAAAAAGTAACATGCACTAAACTTGGAAAGATCTTAAATCTGTACCCTGAAAGTTATCCCACATTCGTGGAAAAATTAGTATGCCTATTAGTATTGTCACCATGCAAGAACTGCACTGGCAATGAAGACAGTGATGTAAGAGACAGAAGTGAGACCAGACACAGGATCCACTGTCTAAGCAACTGATGGGAGAAATGGCTTCGTGACTGTCCTGAGGAGATGGTGGTGAAGCAGGAATTAAACACCTCCCAGGGATGAAATGGTGTCACCCTGTGTTATGTTTCACGTTAATCATCTCTATGAGAACTTCACACATGTATTTAAAAAACCCAAAATGACATATTCGTAAGGTAGTTACTATTTATTGTGGAATTTCATGTATTATCTTTGTGCCCTAAGTTAGGCACTATTATCCCAATTTTATAGTTAAGGAAATGGAAACTCAAAAAACATGTGGCTTACAGAGCTACACAGCTTGTGGGAGAGCAGCTGAGATTGGAACTCCAATTTTGGGACTCTGTGTTCATCATGTTTTTTGCTTCCCCATGTTCCCCTTCTTTAAATGACTGGAGTTCATGTCATTTCAAAAACTTGTAGCCTTGGGCACTGGCAGGCAGAATAGGAAGTAACTATGTCTCATTTTCCCTTTGTGATTTCTCTATGGTTCCATAGAGAAATCAACGCATTAAAAGGTCAGCCATGTGACTTTGCTTGAGCAAAGTATGAAGTTTTTTAAAAAACCATTTCCAGTTATTTTGTGTATGAATCTAATGATGGTAGTCCTCCAGCACTTGGAAAAGAATCAAAATGCTTACCTGTGATGTAATCTTTCACGTCATGGATTTTGCTTGCAGGGTTGTTATTCCTAAACATGTACAAGTTAAAAGGAGCTGGGTCCTTCCCAATTCTTTTCCAGATTTCTATGTCAGGTGTCGTCCACCGTCCTGCCAAAATGTCATAATCTCTTTCTCCAAAGTGGATTAATTTGGTGAGTGGGTCATACAGGCCACCATGAAATCCAATGACCAGTTGAAAGTCAATATTGGAGTCAAAATAGATTTCACCGTATGCAGTGTACTGAATCTGTTTCAGCATAAACCCATTGCTACTGAACACAGCCAGTGGTGTCCCCGTGTTATCCGACGCAATGTAGAATTCATCCCCACTGCTGATTTCCATGGCAAAAAGATGGCCTTGGAGATCGTAATACAGGGATGTAATTTCTGAACTTGAATGGTTGTAGACATGAGTAATCCTAGTGGGATAAGTTAGGTCAGCATAAAAAAACTGCAGGTGCTGTCCTAGACTGGTTTTGCTAGAAACACGCCTTCCCAGGCCATCGTAACGGTAGATCACTGTCCAGCCACTGCCTTTACTGTAAACTCGAGTTAGAAGCCCCTTGGAGCTGTATTCAAAGATTTCCGTGCCTCTTTGACGTAGGAAACCATCTTCATCCAGCCGATACTGAACATCACCCAGGCGAGTGATTCTGTCTCGCAGGTCATAGCGAAGGGGTGTCAGACGTGCACTGTTACTTGGGTTCAATAAATGGAGGTTTCCATTCAGATCATAGTTGTACCGCCACATTATCTTTTCATTGAGGTAAACTGTTTGGAGCTGTCCATCAACATCATATTCATAAGCATATTTGGTGGTGTTGGCAAAGGGCCCTATTTTAATTTCTCTCTTGGTTACCCGACCCATGTTATCATATTGAATTGTAATCCAGTACATGAGCGACCTGAATATCTCATACTGAATTTCCTTGATACGGCCATGAGCATCAAAGTGCTTCGTGTAGGTCATTACAGCTGTGGAAATGATCTGGTTAATATCATAATATATAACTCCAAATTTTCCAAACTGCTCAACTTTGCCAGAAATGTCGTCAAACTGATAGAGATCAATAGGCAGTGGAGTTTCATTGATCACACCCTGCATGCTGGTCACTCGAAAGCTGTTGTCATAGCTATAGTCAAATCTTGCATTTACCATCCCATCTTCACTGAAGCGGAAAATCTGCCTGTCAATCAGGGGACCAATTTGCCTGTATCTAATGGTGCAAATAAAACCATCACTCTGGAGGTTTACTGTCTTTAGGACTCCTGCTGTTTCATCATAGGTAAAACTGACTCTTGTGCTATCATATAAAATTTCTGAGAGTCTGGTCTGCCTTCTGTATTTGAATAAGACCCTCCGACTTGTACCCAAGAAAGCCGTTTGCAGAAGCAGCCCCTCCTCGTTGTAGTCCGTGATGATGGAGGCGTTGCTTTCCGGGGGGTTGTATATGTTGCGGTAGTAGCCAATGGATCGGATGGTCTGCATGGTGTGGCGAGCCACACTGGGCATGGTGATGGCAGACAGGCGGTCCCACATATCGTATTCGAAGATGTACTGCCGCTGGCTATGAAGCAGAAGAACCATGGACTGTAAAGAGAGAACATTCTGTTACCCAGTGTTTGTGAACAGGAGACGCAAAAGCAGATTTAGTGACCACAAATGCGCAGAAACATTCCACTAGAGAAAATGATCTTCATTTTAACTGAGCTATCCTTGACCTTGTGTGTTGTTAACGTTTCTCTGCCTAATTTGCTTGGATGCTTAATTGTGAGGGGTTCTGCAATTAGCGGCTCAAGATTCACAACGTGCTGCCTGTCACGACGGATGGTACCATTCTTTTCCCAGACATTCAGAGCCAACCAGCAGATTGTCAATGGATCTGGATTAGTCATAATACAGGCATGATCAAAGCTGCTTTACACACAATATTTTAAGGAGAAAATAGCATATGGGGAATGCAGTTCCATCCATAATTAGCAATTATTTAGTAAGGTGGCTTCCCCCCCTCATTTGACTGCAGAACCACTCAAATCATGTTTGATTTCTAGTGTACTTGGCAGAAGGGCAAAGCATTCACAATATTATTTTATAAAGACATAAAATTAGCCAAAAATGGATAAAGTGTACATGAAGCATCAACACCAAAAAATATTGTGAAATTAATCACATGGTAAATGAGAGCTATAAATGCCCTTAGTAGAAATATTCTATATACACATACAGCTAAATTGTTACAAGGCATCTGTACTGACAACAAAATCTCCATTTCTTTCTGTGGATACCAAATCCGATTTGTGTCTCAGGAACAATAAGAATGGTTTCTGGACTTCATACTGCGTTGGAGCTAAATTATGAAGTGAGTAAATATATTAAAATGAACTCTGCCTATTTCATGAGCCACCGCAGAAAGACAAAATGACAGTCATTTATTAGGCCAACAAACGTGAGAGAAGGTCATCCCAGGCCGGTTAAGTCAAGCTCAGCAGTAACTCAGGGCTCTGGGTGGTTCTTCCCTCTGAGGAAGCTTCCTCTAACCCCTGTTGGGCCACATGGAACGACATTGGCACAGGGAGGATGTGTGGCTTGGGAGCCCTGCGAGGTCTTCTCCTTTGCCTGACTTCAGCTTCGGTAGAATCTCCTCTTTGGGCAGACCTAGGGGCAATTTTTGCGTGCAGGGTGTGTAGTAAATGTCCTGAGAATTGTTCCTAGTAGTTTGCATTCTTCCAAGGAAAGCTTGGACTATTGCTAGATTCACAGGAATTCATACCTACTTTTGGAATCATCTGAAGTCATATTTGATGGTAGTCTGTAAAATATTACTTGTTTTGCTATGAGTAAGTTTTGGCTTAGTGCACCTATCCCAGTAAGAACATCGAAAGTCTGGGTGGATGTTAGGGATTTGGGAGAGACGATGAGAAAGATCTGTCTGTTGTCTTTTCTGATGCTCCTGGATGCATGCAGGTATCTTGGTCACTGCCTCTGTCATTCTGTGACAGTGGCTCTTCTCAATGATACGCTCCTGGGCTCCCTCTAAACATTTCCCCGTCCCATTATGATCACTACTATACATTTTTAGGGTTGCGCTTGTATATTTCTGTTACTCTGTAATGCACTTAATTTAAATTGGGGAGACTCCAGAATGAAGCTGTGATCCTCTCCCACTTAGAAACGTTGCCTTAGGGGCTTGTCATCTAACAGGTGCGATTCATTGTCTCAAGGGTGAGTCTCTTCTAAGGAGAGCAGACAGGTGGGTCTGCTAGAGACAGATTGGCCATGAGGGTCCTAGCTGGAAGCATCCCAGAGGTCGGGGGCTGCCGTAAGAGAGGTAGCATCCTATAGTGAGCTCTGGAACTGAAACTGGTTCTCAGGAAGAGTAGCCTGTGCAGTCACCGGCTGGAATCAGGTGGGATGGCTCAGGGTTCAGGGGGTTAGATTTAGACTGAGTCATTCCCCATGGCACCTCCAGTGAAGAAAAAGATTGTGTGAGGGGAGCACAGTGACAATATGGATGTGATGTGATTTATGTGGGTGACAAGAGTTCTTCTGTGCAACGTTTGAGTCAGGAGGGGTGGAGCAGTAACTGCCGAGTAGAGCGTGTAGCACATGCTGCTGGCTAACTGGTGGTGCTGTGCTCTGGGGTCTGAGAGCTACCAGACCTCAACACAGAATCATTTTCTAGGGTGAATGTTTGTCTCAAAGGCAAATGAAACATTCCATGAATATGCTCTTTGGTGGATTATATTTCTTAAGAGAGGAATTATAGCGAGATTGTTCTTGCCTTTTCCTTCCCTTTCTTTTACTTTCATTTCCTCTGACCCAGTCAATACCCCAAGCCACACAGCATACATTTAGCATTTTGCACACGTGTAACTCTAAGTCTCCATTTTTGATACTGTGAAAAGTTCTCGAGAGTGGGAAACAGCCTAATCTAGGATGCTTACCTTTTATATGTAGAAGAAAGGAAAGATGCCACACAGTATACAAAAGTGTGGCTTTCTAAGAAAATCGCCTCTTTTGGTTAATAATGCATAACTAGGATCTACATGCTTTTTATGATTATGTTGAAGTTCTGCCAGGAACAACACAAAGCTGACAGCTTTAACTGTGCTAATGTAAGGCTCTCTCTTAAATGAAAGAGCTAGCACGAAAATCATTTACAAACGACTTACATGCTCAAGGTCTAATTTGTGAATGTTGTCAGTGTGTAAGCTTGGCAGGTGGACAATGTTAATGCTTGTTTGTTTACATCATAAATCACTTAAAAGGGTCTCAGACAGTAGAACTTAACTAAGGAGAAACTACTTTGCTAATGCAGGAATTCGTCATTGCTGTGCTCATGTGACTTCTGTATTGATACTTCGAATAATAAAAGGAACTCAGTCATGTGCCACTGTTTCTTTCCCCCTTAGTGCTCTAGATGATGGCTGAAAAATGTGAATTATCCTTTCCCTATTGTTGAGCTTAGTTTGCAGACATACCTTTTCTAAATATGTGTAACTCCATGTTTTACCATCAGCAAAGACCCGAGATACAATCCTCCCCTGTCCGTCATAATCTACTTTCTCGCTAGTGGTGCCTCGCTGGATGCTGGCGATTTGACCTGTGGATGAATAGGTGACATTGACGGCCATCAGCTTGCTGCTTGGCAGCCAGAGAGTCGGGTGCCCAGACGTGTCGTAGGCGATCCTCAGTAGAAATTTACGGTGGTCGTCATAGATCTTTTCTGTCTTTGTTGTTCGATCAAAGTCAACCGAAAGGAGGTTTCTGCCATTAACCTGTTACAACACCAACAAGATGATAAAATAAATCATGTTATTCCAACACCGGAGTCCCCAGTATTGTTTAAACACCATTTATGATGATTGATTCTCTTTGTCAGTAAATTAATTTAGCAACTTCTTGGGTACAAGTGCAAGGCAGTAGATTAACTGCTCTTTTAAAATGTTTTATTAAGCAGAAAGACAGCCTGGCATTTGTTCAAAACCATTTCAGTTAAATTTTGTAAACTAAAGCAACTGATAAGAAAAATACCAAAATGTATTTGCTTTAAAGTTTGTTCAGGAAATCTAAAGGTGGTAAACATGACACCTATTCATATGACTCAAAGCTCCTCCCCCAAAGACACTGGAAAATAATTGCTTAGTAAATTAATCATGGCTACATTAAATAAAACACAGTGGTTAATGTGACTCTAGCCCTTTGAAGAGCAGTTAAGTAGAAGTTGGAACCCACATTACTGTAAATTATTAATGAGTTTCAATAGCAGCAGGTTATAAACAAGATCATTGCTTTTGGCCCAGTGCTGCGACGTCACAATTTTTTGAGAAGGCCTCTTTCTTTGGAGAAGAGCTGGTTAACTGGCAGGGACTTCAGAGTCCTTCACTAACACATACACATGATCTGAATATTGTACTTATTTGACAAATTCAGCACCATGTGTTGTCACAGAGTCTCTGTGGCTCGGTGCCACGTCCAGAACCTTGGACTAAATCTGGCTGTTACTGTCTGCCATCCGAGGCAGCATTCGCTATTGCAATTAGAAGTGTGGTCCCGATTACATTCTGCTTTACAAATAGTCTCCAGCGTTTGCAGGCTGTGAACCTCTGAGGGGCAGAGACCATGGCCTATGCATTCTCTGGTCTTCTACAGCACTTTTATGGGAGGGGTGGCTTGTATATTCCAAAATGCTCATTAACTATTTGGACTGTTACAAATTAAATGGGAAAATCTTAATTTTATATAGCTGTATTCCAGCTAGAACCTTCAAAATGGACAGATCCAGCTGACCCATTTTACACACACACACAACCACTCACATGTTTATATAGAAATATATGTCTATATACATACATCATATATACTTGTAAAATTTGGAATAAAACTACCTTTTGCATTCTATCATTGACATTAAACACGTCCCATGCAAAAATACTCCTTAAGCTTAAACTTTTCCAATTGGCTGTTCAAGGAGAGTATTGTGAAGTCTGGGGAATGGTAGCTCGATAAGCTAAAAAGAAATGATGTTGAGGGCAGGAAGCACCCAGATAGCTGATTTACAAAAAACAAGAAGGCAGAAAGAGCCCCGGAGAGAAATTGCCTTTTTTTTTTTTTTTTTTTTTTTGAGACGGACTCTCGCTCTGTTGTCCAGGCTGGAGTGCCGTGGTACGATCTTGGCTCACTGTAGCCTCCGCCTCTCGGGTTCACGCCATTCTCCTGCCTCAGCCTCCTGAGTAGCTGGGATTACAGGTGCCCGCCTCCACACCCATCTAATTTTTGTATTTTTAGTAGAGACGGGGTTTCACCATGTTGGCCAGGCTCATCTCGAACTCCTGACCTCAGGAGATCCGCCTGCCTTGGCCTCCCAAAGTGCTGGGATTACAGGCGTAAGCCACCGTGCCTGGCCTAGAAATTACATCTTAACTTTTCAGTTCTATCAGCTGATGTGGGCAGACACCCCGCAACACTGTGTCACAGCAGATTGTCAGGGGCGGTGGCTGGGGAGGAACCCAGGACTCCCAAGCCTGATCTCTAGACCTGAAGCAGCCTGACCTCAGCTTTCAACCCCCCTGAATCTGTTTTGTCCATCTGTAAATAAAGAGGTTGGCCTAGATTCCTTAGGCTCTGTCTTTCAGTGAGTTTTATTTGCCTCTGACCAGGCAGCTGGAGGCTTTCTGAGCTCCATGCGGAAATGTCTGCATATTAGTTGCTCCCCGCCTGATGTGAATTTTGTGAAACTTTATGAGTTGAGCTTTGCATAATGCTTTGTGTACCCTGGTAAGAAGCTACCAGCTAATGTTACAAATATATATTTTAAAGTCTGTAGAAAAGTTTGATATCAAATTGATAAATGGCAGAATCAAGTTGTTCAGCTTATATCTGCACTCCAGTTTTGGATGCCTCAAGAAGAGGTTTTGCACAATTTAAATGGTTTTCTTAGGGCTCTTGCGTGCCTGTGATTGTGTTTTGAAAGGAAAAAATACCCTGAATGTTTAGACTTGCCCTCTTTTTTCTTCCTTAGATTATTCCGGGTTTTGGAGGAACTACAAAAGACTGACTGTAGCTTCCAGGGACAGGGCTGCCATGTTATTATTGCCCATGTGTTTGCATTTTCCTTGGCATTCATTTTAATTTGTATTAATTCTTTACTGCTTCCTGGACCCTCCTTCGTCTCTGCAGTTTCCTCTGGTTGGAGTATGGGAAATCTGGACCACAGAGTGGGTGTGACGTGCTGCTGTGGGGAGACAGGCATGGAGCCCCATCTTTTCATGGCCTCTATGCTTGGACTTCTGATTTTTTTTTTTTTTTTGAGTCTCACTGTCACCCAGGCTGGAGTGCAGTGGCATGATCTTGGCTCACTGCAACCTCCTCCTCCAGGTTCAAGCAATTCTCCTGCCTCAGCCTCCTGAGTAGCTGGGATTACAATCATGTGCCACCGGGCCTTGCTAATTTTTGTATTTTTAGTAGAGACGGGGTCTCACCATGTTGGCCAGGCTGGTCTTGAACTCCTGACCTTAGATAATCCGCCCACCTCAGCCTCTCAAAGTGCTGGGATTACAGGCATGAGTCGCCGTGCCCAGCCCTGGCTTCCGATTTGCACCTTTGGTTTGTGGGTATGGTTAGGTGACACTGAAACACCCAGGTGCAGGTCAGATGATGCCATCACTGTGTGTGACTTCGACAAGCATCTGGAAGCAGTGAGACCCACCATCTGGACATAAGTTCTGATTTTTCTTTTATCCAGACAAACACTGGATGCTGTGCCTTTCCTGTATCCTCAAACCAAAGTAATGAGGAATGACTTCGAATGTGGCTGTGTTTCTTCCCAAAGTCCCAACACAAGCCAAGGCTTTAACCATTCTTACTGTTTCCAGACACCGCTCTCTGTTATTCAGTGTGGAAAATTTCAAAAGATACCAACAGATCTCCTGTTTTTCACCCTCCTTCCCATGCCTGGACTTTCTCCTTTGGGTGTTGTGAACAGGGGCACCTGTGTTCCGGGACATGGTTTGGCTTCACCACATCTTTTTGACGCCAGGGCAACTTTTCAAATCTTTTTTTTTTCTTTTTTTTTTTGTTACAGTCATAAAGTGCCAGCATTATTTCAGGCTCCAGTGGCTTTTTTTTTTTCTCCTGAGACAGGGTCTCGCTGGGACACCTAGGCTGGAGAGCCATAGTGTGATCTCGGCTTCCTGCAGCCTCGACTGTCTGGGCTCAAGTGATCCTCCCACCTCAGCCCCGTGAGTAGCTGAGACTACAGGCGTGCGCCACCACACCCGGCTAATTTTTGTATTTTTAGTAGAGACGGGGTCTCCCCATGTTGCCCTGGCTGGTCTCAAACTCCTGGGCTTAGGCAATCCACCTGCCTCAGCCTCCCAGAGTGTTGGGACTACAGGTGTAAACCACTGTGTCTGGTCTTCTGGTAGACTTTTAATAAATATTTTTAATTATTATTAAAAATATCAGGTTAAGACCGGGAGGGGTGGCTCATGTCTGTAATTCCAAGATTTTGGGAGGCGGAGGCGGGCAGATCACTTAAGGTCAGCAGTTTGAGACCAGCCTGGGCAACACGGTGAAACCCTGTCTCTACAAAAATACAAACATTGGCCAGGTGTGGGGATGCGTGCCTGTAGTCCCAGTTACTTGGGAGCCTGGGGTGGGAGGATCACTTGAGCCTGCGAAGTTGAGGCTGCAGTGAGCCAAGATCACGCTACTGCACTCCAGCCTGGGCATCCCACCAAGACCCTGTCTCAAGAAAAAAAAAGTTATTTATACACACACACACACACACACTTAAATAACAATCTAAAAGTGAAACCCTATCTCAGATCACTGCTACACCTCCAGCTATATAAAAATGAATTCATTTGTTGTGTATGAATAAGAGATCACCATGAATTCCTTTGTGATGTATACTTCTTTTAAGTAAGCGTGGAAAAAAAATATCCATTTTCAAAGATCATGTCCAGCATGATTGTAATTAATCACAATGTCACTTTGATGTTGGGAGCGGGCAGCTATAATCTTCCCTCTGGAATATGCTTGAAAAGAACATGACGCAACACACTTTTCCCAGGGAGTGACGCCAGCAGGGGGGATTACACTGACTTATCCAAGATGTCATGGGGGGAAGTGAGGAAGGGCAGGCTCGTTTCCCAGTACACTGGGTGACGATATCAAGACTCTCTTGTGTCCCCGTTAGAGCATCAACTTGCTACAGGTTGTTTTGTGTGTCTGCTCCGTCAGCAGGTGCCAAGTGCATTGTGCAGTCCCACGCTAGGCTGTGCCGCTCAGATTAAAGTGAGAAATAGGCCACTACCAAATGTGACTGGCATAATGAGATTTAAATATGCTATCATATTTATGCATGCCTTTAAACACACGTTTGGCTTTCAAATTTTGAGATTTTCTTTTTTAAAATGATTCACTACAATTTTTTTTTCTCTAAGCTTCTGAATCTGGGCAGCTTTAGGAGATGAATTTTAATATTAGAACACCATGACAATTTTTTTTTGTAATTGATTGAAGGCTGATTCTACAATCCAGCAGTGATAAAACCTAGGAATATTTACCAAATATTATAAGGCACAGATAAGCAACTGCTATCTATGTGTCTTTTTTTAAAAAAATGAGCTACAAACAAGTAAGTACGGAATAGTTGTGTCTTCTGCTTCCTTACATCTCTATCACAGTTTCCTGTGCTTGTTATTTTCTGCTGTGTCCAGCCTGTCCCTTAATGCACTGTTTCACAGAAATGCTTTTCACGTTGCTGGTTTCTTATATGATTTTTCCATTTCTACTCCATGCCTTTTTTACTTTTTAAACTTATATATATATATGGCTAGGTGTGGTGGCTCATGACTGTAATCCCAGCACTTTGGGAGGCCGAGGCGGGCAGATCACTTGAAGTCCCGAGTTCAAGACCAGCCTGGCCAAAACATGGTAAACCCCCATCTCTACTAAAAATACAAAAATTAGCCGGGCATGGTGGCGTGTGTCTGTAGTCCTAGCTACTTGGTGGGCTGAGGTATGAGAATCGCTTGAACCCGGGAGACGAGGTTGCAGTAAGCCAAGATCATGCCACTGCATTCCAGGGGTGACAAACGGAGACTCCATCTCAAACAAAAGAAACAGGAAACACACACACACACACACACACACACACACAGAGTATAGACAGAGAGAATGATATCTCTATTATTTCCATTTAACCTGTTATTTCTAGTGTTAGGTTTATAGCAGTCAAACATTTGCAAGGATGTGCTGTTCACATAGCCCCTCTCTTGGGAAGATCTAGATGCAATGGCAATATGAATTTAAGAGAGAATTCATATTGTAAGGCTGGCTTTCCTCATTCTTTCATTTATTGGATAAATATTTGAGTGCCCACCATGTAACAGGCACATAGCTAAATTTAGGTCCACAACTTAAAAATGAACAGAATTTTCTGCTAGGAAATAATGCAGCGTAAGAGAGGAGGCATCCTGTGTCTCAGGCAAGAGTGGAAGGGAAACGGGTGGCTCTTTGGGCTGATTCTCACTGTCTTGGTGGGCTCAGGTCTTTCTCTTCTCTCCCCTCTTTTCTACTTTGGCAGACTCCAGGCTCAGTCCTTAAACCAGATTTTCATATCATCACTTTCTCCCTAGAATTTCTCTCTCAGAATCCACAGAGGAATGAAATTAGCAGTCAGAGCTGGCACATCCAATCTTATCTTGAAAGTAAGAAACCCTCCCCTGTGATCTTGGCATTGTCTCTCTGAGAGCAATCAAACAGATCAGCTGGAGATCTCCTTTCGGTGGGATGGCACAGGCCATTTTAAATAGTGTATTTTCTAAAACGTCTTGCTGAGGCATTGTGGCTCTGCCTTTTAGAAGGAAAGTAACACCCATGCCTGTGTGCACTGGGCTCTTCCTTCCTCAAGTGAGGCGTTTTCTTCATTTAGGATTAGGCAGAGAACCAGGGACTTCAGATTGGGTTTCCTCTCTTTCCCTCTCATCTTCCTAAGTTCTTTTTATGTCTTGCAAAGCAGTATTACAACGAAAAAAAGTGCACACTTACTTACAACTTGTCTCCAAGAACAGCAGGCAATGTGTTATGTGGTCAGTTTCCGGACAAAGTATTTCCCACTCCTCCCTCTTGCCAGTGAAATTTTACTATCCAGCAAGCTCAACAGCCCTTTCCTATCCATCTGGTGTGTGAGTAGAAGAGGCTATCTGGGTGTGGGTCAGGGAATATATAACCATGGCTTTTCTTTTCTTGTTTTTTTTTTCCTTTTTGAGACAGAATCTTGCTCTGTCTCCCAGGCTGGAGTGCAGTGGTGCAATCTTGACTCACTGCAACCTCTGCCTCACAGGTTCAAGCGATCCTCCTGCCTCAGCCTCCTGAGAAGCAGGGATTACAGGCACCCACCACCATGCCTGGCTGATTTTTGTATTTTTAGTAGAGACGGGGTTTCACCATGTTGCCCAGGCTGGTATCGAACTCCTGACCTCAAGTGATCCGCCTACCTTGGCCTCCCAAAGTGCTGGGATTATAGGCATGAGCCGTCGCGCCCAGCCTGTTTTCAAAGTACTTTCACATTATCTCATCTGATTCTTACAACAACTGTGTAAAACACAGGTAGTATAGGGTAAATTTCATTTATCTGCAATATTGCGCGCTCTCTCTCTCTCTCTATATATATATAGTCTTATCTTGTTACGGTATTTAGATAATGTATAATCTATATCATAATGTAGATATCATGATACAGATAAGGAAACAGATTCAGAGATGTTCTGATTCTCCCATAAGGTTTACTATTAGCAAAAAGTAGAGCCTCATCTGGAACCGTATTTTTTTGAACTCTAGTTAGGTGCTGTGTCTTTGGTGTGCAGAGTGCGGGGCACAGCGGTCATCCATGCCTTCGTGTCTTTTGATGAAGTCCTGCATCTGAGAACAGGTGTGACGCTGTGTGCATGCGTGCACGTGACCCCTGCTTCAGGACAGCTGAGCAAGGGAGGCCTGTGAACTAGCCTTGAGTTTGCAGTGGCCCAAGGCCCAGGCCCCTGGGAAGCAGCAGTGAGTAGAGGCAGCAAATGGGGATGGAGGTGGTGGCAGCATCTGGGGCTCAGCAGAACGAAGAGCAGCAGCTGGAGTCCACTTTGGGAATGGACCACGGCCCTATGAAAGTGACCTGGAAGATGTCTGGAGCTGGTTTTCATGGCCATTGCTTTACCTTCACTCCCGGTCTCCTTTTCTTTCTAGTGTCCTACTGCTTTTGCTTCTCAGCCCTCTCACGACCTGACCTCCCTCCAGCCTCCCCAGCTGCACCTGCCAGAACAGGCCCACGTGGGACTGGAACCACACTGAGCGTGGTGCTCATACTCAGTGTAGACATAGCGGGGTGAGCAGGAGACGCAGCCTGCCCTCAGGGTCATCTGCACAAATCAGAGGGCTGCAGCTATCTCCTGCTCTATGACATGTACGTACCCTGAGCTTGCGACCAAAGACGTTAACTTTTCCTTGGGCTTGCTCTTTTCGGAATCTCCACTCCACCAAGTTTTGGCCGTTCTCACCAGGCAGAGTCATGTTTCTTTTGGCGACAGTCGGATTAGCGGTGCCGGCCAGAACGTGCGGCTCTGTCTGGTAGTGTGAGTCCAGGCCGCTGGCGTAGATAATTCTAAGGGAGCCATCGTAACCAATCTGGTAGCTGTTTCTTAACTGATCTAAAGAACGAGAAGCACAAAACATGAACTATTAGATACGGATTAAATACTTGGCCGGTTGTGCCCGTTTGATGGGATCTAAATTTCTGATTGAGAGAAGGGGAATGAGAAGAGCCGGAGGAGTTGAAATAACTTTCACTTTCATTGTTCAGATTCCTCAACAGGAGTTGGGATAATGGCCATCTTTTCTTTCCTATCCTTTCTTCCCCCCTCACTGTGAAAAATAACAGTTCATCCCAAGTCATACACTGGACCCAGTGCCTGTGGGGACAGGACTGTGGGTTTCTTGGTCACACCTGTGTTGGTGCTTAATGCAGTGTAGACATGTTTTCAAATAAAATAGATGATTGTGTAAAAAAAAAAAAACAACAAAAAAACAAAACAACTTTGACAACTTTGATCCCTGGCATTTCATGCTGTCAGAGGTTTGGCTAAATATTAAAGGCAAACTTTAGGGGAATTTGAAGTCCTTCTCCAGTTTAATAGACTTCTTTTTCTCATTTGCCTGATGAAATGAGAGCTCAGCCTCCATGCGATGTGCACTAAATAAATATTTTGTAAAGAGGCACATATGTGGTCTCTCAGGAGGGTGGTGTATACACCTCCAAGGTCTTGGAAGCCTTCCCTCCCTTGCACCCAATCCCTGCATCTCCTGTCAAAGATCCTTTGAAAGGATTAATATCTATACCTTGAATACCAAAAATAGAAAGCAATGTTCCCTCTGAAATTGACTTCAATAAAGGAAGACATTTTATATTTTATACAAAAAAGCTCATATTGTAGACTCAGTTTAAAATTTTTAAATAATATAGGACCATTTGGGGAAGAAATGATTTCTAGAAATAGCAGTTTTAGATGGTTACAGAGATTACTTCATGGAACAGGTAAAAAAAATGAGTCAAAAAGTTGAATACAGATTTACTCATTATTCTTAGAGTTGGGAACTCACAATTACAAATGTCATTGTAGACAATGTTCTTCAAATTTAGAAAGGAATATGGCAAGGAGGGTCCTTTATGGAGATACGGCATCCAGATGACTATAGATGGAATGAAAAAATGGACATTCCAGGCATTATATGAATGTGTAGTTGTAATTTGGTTTAAAATTTCCATGATATGCAGATTAAAATACTGCATCATATATGGATTCAAAAAGTGCTATGTCTCCAACTACTGTACTTAGATGGTGGTCAGAAGACATGCTCTGGAAAACTCTTAGGTGATGCAGAAATCGTCTGAGGATGCATGTGAAGGGCTGGAATGAAGTTGTTTTAATACATGGGAATGGAAATAGACAGTATTCCAAGGCTGAGAGATTATTTTATATGTGGTTTTAAAATATGTCTATATAAGTAAATAAATATTACATATACACTGTAGATTATGTCACCAGTATTTCTAGAGGTTTATATTTTCATCTTCCCTTTTCTGGTTCATCTTGGAAACTGGGTGTTGGCACATCCTATCTGGGTGCTGGTGGTACTTTAAAATGATTCGTTTAAAATGATGCTTTCATGTTTACCTTGAACCATGGTGTAGAAAGAATCGATCGAGGACAGATTTGAAGTGATGCTGACATCTTCTTCTCGACTAGATGACTCGATGTCCACTGTGATGGCCTTGTCCATGTCCCCATGCAGGTTTGTGACCACTCCAGTGGGAAACGTGACGTTTGTCAGACGACCTTCACTGTCATAGCTAAGTACAAGGGGCATTAACTTGGTGTTAAATAGGAAACTGCAGTTTCTTCTGACTTATAAATACAATGTGTAGCAATATTAGTTGCACAAATTTGGAGGAGTATTTGTCTTCGTGAGTGAGCTATGCAGAGTGAGGACTTCAAACATGCTTTGAAGTAATCAAAAACCTGTTTAACATAGAAAAACCTCACCGGTGAGAACACGAGTGAACAGACCAGCTCTCCATCTCAACACATGATTCTTTGAAGTGTGACCAAAATCCTCCTGCACATCTAATTTGCTGTTTCAAAGGGAACATGTTTGCTGATATTAAATTCCTTAGTATTCCTTCATATTTTCTACAGAGTAGATTTAATTCACTGTTACGTCGGTTCTTAAAGATTTACTGACTTACTCCCTCGGTGGCAGTACAGTACAGTATGTTTACGTGCATGTATGTATTTGCATATGTAAAAAATCCTTTTAGTATCTTCAAACATCCTCAACAAATTAATAAAGTAAGAACCTTTTAAAGACTATTTCTCAGTGATTGACATACTTCATAATGGTAAATTAGAGCTTGAATGCTGGCAGTGGTGATGATAACCCATTTTGTCTACAGTGATATTGCAAGAATGGGGGATATCTTGCATGACGACTTACTGTGTTCACTGAAATGAGATGCAATCTTTCCTGACATTTAATGATTATTTGTTTTTTTATTACACGCTTACTCTTTTTAGCAAATACAAGAGGAACTTTTAATTTGAGTGTTAAAATACATTTTTAAAAGCTGTTCTGTGCTCATAAATATGCATCACAGAAGCAACATTTGACTGAAGAATTGAATTTCTGTGACTTTTATATTTGTGGCAGCACCAGAGAAAATTTCAAAAATGACAGTGTCGTCTGAAGAAAGAAAAAAAAATGCAAAATTCTGGATGAGAAATTAGGGGTTTCCTTGGGACCACAATACACTAAAGGATTTCAGATTGATTCTAAGACTCCTTCACTAACTGAAGGTTCCCAGTGAGATGGAGACCTGAATCAACATCCTACTTTTTTTTTTTTTTTTTTTTGAGACGGAGTCTCGCGCTGTCGCCCAGGCTGGAGTGCAGTGGCCGGATCTCAGCTCACTGCAAGCTCCGCCTCCCGGGTTCACGCCATTCTCCGGCCTCAGCCTCCCGAGTAGCTGGGACTACAGGCGCTGCCACCTCGCCCGGCTATTTTTTGTATTTCTTAGTAGAGACGGGGTTTCACCGTGTTAGCCAGGATGGTCTCGATCTCCTGACCTCGTGATCCGCCCATCTCGGCCTCCCAAAGTGCTGGGATTACAGGCTTGAGCCACCGCGCCCGGCCAACATCCTACTTAAAATAAGCCCAGACACAGAACTAACAGAGAAACAACACTGTTAGAGACAGACAGGTTACCAGGGGAGGAACAAAGTGACAGGGGATCATAATCATAGGTGAAAACATGGGGCAACACAGGAGTGAGGTGTAAAAAAGGTACTTAGGTGATATTTTGGAATAAAGGGATAGAGAAGTGTTTTTTTTTTCTTTCCTTTTTTTTTTTTTTTCCAATTTCACTTGTTTATGAAATAGGGAGTTTTTAGTGAAACATTCATTTTGAAAAATGTGATTGGTCATTAGGAGAAGATTCCAGGTGAAAAAGACAGAGAAGACTCCTCCAGGACAATGTTATAGTAGAAAGAGGGAAGAAAGAGAGGAGGAAGGCGAGGGACAGAGGTCTGTTCAGTGCCAGGTGATGAACTGATCCTATTAATTCCATGCGGACAGTATCGGTCAGATCATGGGTTTGACTGACGTGATCTGACAACCTGCCACACTGCTCAGCCAGCGGCAGGAACGGGCACTCAGGAGGGAGAAGCCAGGGATGGAGACGCAGAGGAAGCAAATGCACCATTAAGTGCAATCATTGTTTAGACTCACAAAAGGCAGAGCTGAAGATGTCCTCCCTGCCAACCCAAATGCCCCTAGCAAAGGAAGGCATAAATGAAAGAAATCCAACAGAGTTTATTGCTGTCATCACTTTTTTGAAGAAATTACTGCTCTTGAAGAAACAAACATGCACTGGTTTATTTATGGAGCAAGCAGCGCAGAGTTACAGAATTATTGACAAAACCAGCCTAAAGTTCTGTCGTTACATTTGGTATAAGTCTTGCAGCACATTACACATCTCATAGGATGATGTGAAGAACGTGCTATTGGGTTAAAAAAAATAACGCCCTTTTGAATGCCTCCACACAGGAGAATTCTGTATTGTACTGTTCTCCCCCCTTTCGGAGATGGAAAATGAAAATATGAGGCGGTTAGCTGACTTGATCTGGCTCTCACTCTGTCTCTTGACTGGACCATAACTGGAACTTTTGTGCAGCTGACCCCAGGCCCATTAGCCCTCCTGTAGATCACAGTGCCTGATTTAAAGCTGGGAACTCTGGCTGTATATAGATGGCACCGCCTGCAAGCAGCTTGCTGATTCATTCTCCTCTGCCCTTTTTTGACCCTTTTGCTGGTTTATATTTTCTAGCCTCATTCAATCTGAAGCAGGGACTTCACCTTTCTCCTGTAGAAAGCATTTCTGCAACCTCTGACTTTGCTATTTCATTGGCTTTGCCCCACGTTCTGTTCCCTGCTGGGCAGGCATTCTGTATCACAGGACCCTGCGCACAGGGAGATACAGCCCAGGAAGCCGAGCGTTCAGACTCTCACCTATTAGCCTTTGGTTCTTTGGGAAATAAATATACAAGTAACCTTTGCAGGTAGTACAGTTAGAATGACAGAGGGTTAAGCTGGGATCTCAGTGGCCCAGCTTAACAGGTTAGCCCTGGAAGTTCTGAATTTGTGCCTTCCAAGGAGTAGTTGAACCTAAGTGCAGGCACTAACAGGGCTGAAGTGTTTGCACAAGGAAGGCTGCTCCGGCGTCAGGGTCCTCAGAGCTCCTATGTAACCCGGCACCCAACAGTTGCAGAACAGCCTTTCTGTGCGAGCTAAAGCATGAGGATATTGTGAAAACAAAGAGAAGTCTGGGTGAGCAGAGGTCACATACGTGACAATTTAACTATGAAAAATGACGGTCCTGTGAGGCTACCGTTCACCAGAGTGAGCAGAAGGGGAGATGTGTTCATGCTGGCTTAGCTGGGGAAAAGCTGCACCCAGGTGGGGACCAGGCCAGGCCCCAGAACAGACGTGGGATCAGGCAGTCGGCGGGGGGCCCGGGTGGGGCTAGGAGGGCTACGGAGGAAGGTGTCAGGGGGTGCAGGGGCCCGGCTGAGGCACAGTAGCCAGCACAGAGTCATACTGGAAGGGAGCCTTGGGTGGATCTCCTCACTGGAGAACATGAGGTGCTGAAGAAGGTTTAAAGAAAGCGAGGTTTTCATGAGGAACCTAAGGTGGGGTGAGAGTGGCTCCCTGACTTGCCAATTTTACAAACCACGAAAAAAAATCAGGGATCAACACGGGGTTTTAAAATTAAAAACTACTACCTGTTACTCCCATCGTTTCATAAACGAGGCCATTTAAACATATCAAAGAGAGGCAGGACCTACCTTCAGGGTGAGTGCTTTCAAAAGAACTGTTTATTATTATTATTATTATTATTTTTTTTTGAGAGACAAGTCTCACTCTGTCGCCCAGGGTGGAATGCAGTGACACTCGGCTCACTGCAACCTCTGCCTCTCGGGTCCAAGCAATCCTCCTCCCTCAGCCTCCCAAGTAGCTGGGATTACAGGCCCCCGCCACCACGCCCAGGTCATTTTGTATTTTTAGTAGATACGGGATTTTACCATATTGGTCAGGCTAGTCTCAAACTCCTGACCTCAGGTGATCCACCCGCCTTGGCCTCCCAAAGTGTTGCGATTACAGGAGTGAGCCACCACACCCGGCCAAAAGGATTGTTCTTTATTTACGTATATATTTATTTATTTTTTTTGAGACAGAGTCTTGTGCTGTTGCCCACGCCAGAGTGCAGTGGCGCGATCTTGGCTCACTGCGACCTCCGCCTCCAAGGTTTAAGTGATTCTCCTGCCTCAGCTTCCAGAGTAACTGGGATTACAGGCGCCTGCCACTGCGCTAAGTTTTTTTTTTTTTTTTTTTTTGTATTTTTAGTAGAGACGGGTTTCACCATCTTGGCCAGGCTGGTCTCAAACTCCCTACCTCATGATCCACCCGCCTCGGCCTCCCAAAGTGCTGGGATTATAGGCACGAGCCACCGCGCCCGGCCTAGGACTGTTCTTTAAAAGCAATGAATAAAGCTTTCTAAAACATTCTCCACATCATTTTTTTTTCCTTTCAGTGTGGACGAGTAAAAACTTTTTCACAGATTAGCACCTATGTCAACAGAAATGAAAACAAGACGAAGGAAAGACATTAAAAAAGCGACCCGGGGACTCTGACTAAGGGAGTGAAAGAAAGTAAGTCTTCCAAGACGACTGGCAGGTACTCCCATAAGCATCAGGCTAACTCTTCTTTACCTCGACGAAGGAAAACCAGTGCACCAACGAATGGCCACCTAGCCTCTGAATCGCTCTGACTCCAGGTCTTCAAAAGCCCTTTCCAACTACTAGATATGCCTCTGGGCAGATTCTCTGCTTATTTGCAACTGTGTGGCTCAATTGAATGTTGCTTGGCCTTAGTGGTGAACTAACCCTGCCCAGCTTGTAGATTTGAGAGGCAGTTTTCTTTTATTAGCTTTTTGAATGTACAATGCAATAGGCTCCAGGGAATTTGAATAGTACATCAACTTCATGCCCTCCATTGCATTCCTCTGGCCTTAGCCTCACGGTTTCAAATTCATAACACACAGCACATGCCTTCCTGCTCCTGCCTGGCGCCCCTTTACAAAGGACTCTCGCTGGAAAGGACAGACGTCCTCAGGCTCTCCGTGACCTACCGCGCTTTCACTGATGGGATGCCCTTATCTGAGGTTTATCTATTTGTTCGTCTTTAATTTGGATTGCATGTTTGCCTAGACTTGCTGTTTTAGTTTTTGTGGTATATTTTTAAATCTCTTTTTTAAGTTTCCTAAGTAATGGGATTATCGACAAACACCTCAGAGAATAGCAGCCTCAGTCATTCTCAGCTGAGAATGCTACATTCAACCTGACATGACATTTTCTTTCTCTCTGCCCCTTGCAGATGTGAAGCTCCTAACTTATTCCTTTTGCTTGGTAATGTCTCTGAGATATTTATCTTTCTATTCCCAGAGCTGCCCTAGACTTTTAAAATGGGTCTATCTGCCTCTTCCCATATGCACTGATACCAAATCAATCTTTTGAAACACCATGATTATAATACCTTTCTACTTAAACATCTTCAGTAGATGCTCAACAGAGAGTAAAATCAACTGATTTGGACTGTTACCAACCCAATATCAACAGCCTATTGATACTGCAAATTTATTCACGTGGAAACCATTTGCAGTTCTCGAAAACTTTCTTTACAACTTGACAACGGGAGTATTTATCGTCTTCCCCATAAAATGGCTTCTTTAACCAAAGGTTATGTTTTTAAAATTATCTTCTGCTTTTGAGAAAAATATGTGTCAATGAGAGCACAGCTTTAGAGCAGCGCCTACGCCGGGGCAGAGAAGTCATTGTAACTCTGGGGGCGGGCTCGTCTGTGGAGTGACGTGCTCTTTGTCCCTTCTGTGGAGTGTTGGTCCGGAATTCAGCCTGACCCTGAGGTGGCCTGACTCAAAGACGAGACCAGCCTATGTCGTTACATATATACTGGCGGCAACGCCCTCCCCACCCCTCTGTCATTTTCACCTAGGGAAGCCGGAATGAGAGGCCGTGAAATGTGATTGCTTTCTCTGGTCAAAACCAAGCCTGTTCTGGGCAGGCAAGACAGCAGCAGATGTTGGTTTGGGTTCATTCAGAAAGCCTCCAGATGGGATAAATGTTCAAGTTTCCTTATGAGTGGGCCTTCCCCGGGATCTTCCTCAGGGCCATCCCAGAACTAGCCTGCTTTCAGAGCTGCTTAGTGGGTTCCATGGGTTTGCTTTCAGACTTGGATCCCAGTAAGAACTCACATGAAGGACTTAATTAACCCATCTTTCTCCCACTCTCACTATAATGTATATGTGTGTGATGTGTGTATATAGTATACGTAGTGTACGTGTGTATTATACACACATACACACCCACAAACACGCACACACACTTTACACAGAGGGAGAATCTAATAGAGTTGCTTAGGTTCAAATTTCCTTCCATAGTTTAACAGCCAACAACAACAAAAACAATCCCCTCCATCTTGTCACCAGTGACCACAGTGCTTTTCCCACAACGCTAATTTGTAACAGCCTCTTATCTGTTGTTGAGGTAAAGTGGAACACAATGGCTAACCCTGTCATGACTAAGCATGTAGGCATAAATCACTCCTGGATCCTCCTTCCTGAGGAGGGACATGTGCACAAACAGCGAACGTGGAACGGCGGGCTGATGCGGCATCTTAATGGTAATAATGTGATTTGCGACAGCAACATCAAAAGATTTTACATTTAAGTCTTCTGAGAAGGAACCTGTGGTTTATGTATTTTAACCATTATCTCATAGACAAATCGTAATTTGTAGCAAGGTAGTTAAGAAATCCTCAAAAATCAGGTTCTGGATAGAAAATGCTTCTATCACCAAGGGAAGTAGAGCAGTCGCCTACGCCACATCATGGCACCACCTGATTCTCCGCTGCCTGCTACCTATCTGTCATCAAAAATGGCAGGGAAAATGCGAAAGAAGAAAAAGACAGTATTACTTTACGTGAGTCTGGTCTCGGGGCTAAGGGGGTCCTGATGAGAAAGGGGTGAGAATTGTATGGGGTGGGGGTGGGTAACCCCAATGTGGATTTCTTTGTTGCTGCTGCATTTAATTAGGAGGTCTGGCTGATGGGGTGAACTCTGACCCGCGCTTTGCTCCATAAAACCAGAAAGGGTAGCAGTCTGCAGTCAAGCTGCTATTCTTTTTTTTTTTTTTTTCAAACACCCCAGCTAACATGAGTTCAGAGGCATGTAGACAAGGGCAGAGCCTCCCCCACTCCGCTCTGGTTCAGCCCTTTTGGACACTGAGCATAGTGATAGATGGTCACAGAAATGACATTTTCTTCAAGGATCAAATTCAAAAATAGTGACCCAATGCCTCTTTCCTTTCATAGTCATTACCACATCATGGAGAACTGACAAAGTGGTAACGCTCAGCGCTGAAATTCGCAGGCCTTGAGACAAAGGCATCCAAGTCAGGGCATTCCAGAATGAGTTCCCGTAGGGATTCGAAGGATTCTGGGTTAGCCATCATTAAGAGAAGAATCATGTTTAAGCCAGTCTTTTTTTTTTTTTTTTTCTTTTTTAAATTGTTTATTGAGTGAGGAAGGCTGACATGGGTAGGATACGCTTATTTGTTTAGCAATCCGGTCTTGAAATGGAGACCTCCTAGACAGCTGATGGCAAGGAAAATTTTTGCTCCAACGAATCTGTAAAGCAGAACTGTGCATGCCCTCATCCTCCTGGATTTATTCCATGGGTCTGGAAGTGCTCAGAGGAAAAACTCCTCCTTCTCTTTTGTTCTCCTTGTATCCTGGTGCTTGTTCAGCCGTACATAGACCCACACCCTGGCAGTGAGCGAGGACAAGGAGGGCTGTGGGAAGCTTCTAGTAAGTGGGAAAGATTTTTAAAAAGTAGGTGCCCATTTGGAAAGAGAAAATTCTATTTATTTACTATAAATTGCTATTTCTACCACCAACATTAACACATCAGATACTAGTGTGACTGAAATGCGATATGCATAACTGTTTTAGCAGAGGGAACATGGTAATTTTTGTCAAGTGTTGTTTCTTTTGGAATACACCTTGACAGGGGCCTGTAAGAAGGTGGAAAGAAATGGTAGAATCACATATTTTCTTTTGAATAGGAAGTGATTTTTAATTACTAAGGAGTCTTTTATGTTACAGGTGAGGACAAGAAAATCCAGAGAGGTGCTCTGACTCTCCCAGTCATGCAGTTAGGAGTAAGCAACACAATCGGGACGGGAACCCAGGTTTCTAGTTTCATCTTATGAGTGTCAACGACTTGGAAAACGGAGGTGAGTAAAGAGGAAGGGGAAGGAAAAAGAGTCTAAGATGAGACAATATGGAGACTAAGATGTTATCTACTCACAAGCTTTAAGAGAGAACATGAACATTGTGCAAAGTGCAAGAAGTAAGGGGAGGCAACGGAATGACCACATTTGGGCAGTTAAGGAGCAAAACGGAGCAAAGAAAGAAGATCAAATACAGAAAGTGATTGAAAATACAAGGGAAGATACAGATTGGAAGATTTCAAAAAATGAGGGACAGAGCATCCAGTAGGAGAAAGTGGATCCTTGAGTATTAACATAGTTGTTGTCTTTTATTATGAAGCCACAGGAAACTCCAGTCTGTAAACTCACATATTTACACCTTTTTTTCCCACTTGTAACCAGGTCTTCTACACTCCCTTTCAATATTATTTGATTCACGCTTATAGCTTCGGCTCTCTCAATAGCTCTCGTGTCCACATATTTGGAACTGTCCTCTCCTAAGTTCCAATCAGACATTTTTTTTTTTTTTTAATCACATGCTAGACTGTGCTACGGTACTCTCAAAGTCATAATTTACAAATCTGAACTCATCTTTTGTTGATCAATGCACAATTCTTCCCTGTATCTCCATATCCTCTAGTCACCTAAGTTGGGAAAACAAACTCATCCTTGATCCCCTTTCTCCCTTACCTCTTACATTCAGACAGCAAGTTACATTTCATTTCCTAATGAGCTGACTGACCTAAACTGCCTCCTGACTTTCCTTTCCTAACCTACTTTTCTACCTTAAATCTATCCTTACATTGTCACCAGATTGGCTGTGTTGCTGTCCCCGTTAAACTCCTTGAATAGAGATCCGCCTACCCCAGAGAGAAGATCCACCACAGTCCAGCTCTTAGCGGTGCAAGCTCTGCTTGGGCAGAGGCAGCATCTCCTTCCCTGGTTTCATCGCCCTCCTCCCCACACACATTCGATGCTCCTGTCATTCTGAGCTGTGTGTTCTTTCCAAAGCCTGGCACGTTCTGCTCCTGGGTAAATGCTTTCCTCTGGCCTAGAAGTCTCTTTCTCTCTCTTCTGGGTAGCCTTTATTCACAACTTGCAACACTGATCTTAAAAATTACCTCCCTTGGTAAGTTTTTCTTGCCACATCCTGTCCCCAATTCTCAATCGGATTTAGATGCTCTTCCTCTGTACTTGCACGGCCTGTGGAACAACTATCTTAGCACTTACCCTTCTTATCACTGTTTACTTGTCTTTCTCTCCCAGTGGACTCTGAGCTCCTTGAAAGCAGGGAATGTGTCATCTAGCTCTGCATTCTCCAGCACCTAAGGCCAGTACCTGGCACATAATAAATTCCTATTGAATGAATGAGCGCATGAGTGAATAAATGAAAACCAGGAAATTAGGGGCTAAATAGGAAAAGCTTGATGATCAAAAAGTACAGAAAACTTCCCACCTTATCAAAGCCTAAGAGTCTTGAAATAATTTAATAATTTGTCAATCTGTTTGCTTTTGCAATGTAGTACGGAAAAGGCTTTCATTTTCTTTTAGGTGGCATAGCTGCTTTTGGAAACGGTGCCTCTCAGAGGCTCATGTTGCCTGGACCAGTCCCATACGGGATTAACTATGCTTGTCGTTAATTGTTGTGTTAAGGAGAATGAGGTACACTTTAAAAATTAAGTGAAAAAACTAGAAATCTTTATTAAATTAGTAATGGGTGAATGAACTAATCTTTCATTGGATATGCATACACAGATATGAACATGAAGATAACTTCCTGGGCATAACCTTTCTCACTAGCTCTAAATTATAAATAACCACTGCATAAACCCATTCTGACCTTCCTTGAGGGTTTAAGGTTTGAGGTTTAGTCATCCTGAATATTTTTTGACTTCTCTAGGAATAGTCGGATGCATTTAGATACTCACATTGTGCTCCTCCAGATATAACATTCCTGTAACCTTTCTTTTATTACTATAACGCTAACTGACCTAGCTTAAAAACATCATCCTCTATAAATCAGTACTTTCTTCTAATTTTGGCAAGGCTTATGCTTGCCTTTATTAGAACTTGGTTCCATCGTTTCTTTCTTTCTTTTTTTTTTTTTTGAGACAGAGTCTCGCTCTGTTGCCCAGGCTGGAGTGCAGTGGCATGATCTTGGCTCACTGCAAGCTCCATCTCCTGGGTTCAGGCCATTCTCTTGTCTCAGCCTCCCGAGTAGCTGGGACTACAGGCACCTGCCACCACGCCCGGCTGATTTTTTGTATTTTTAGTAGAGATGGGGTTTCACCGTGTTAGCCAGGATGGTCTCGATCTCCTGACCTCATGATCCGCCCACCTCGGCCTCCCAAAGTGCTGGGATTACAGGCATGAGCCTCTGTGCCCAGCCCCATCTTTTCTTTTCTAGAGTTTGAAACAGAATGAGGTCTTTCTTCTAGCTGATGCTTGACTTACATTCATTAAATGCTTAATCAATTAACGACTTTAAAATACACTAAGTTGGGGGGCGGAGCAAGATGGCCGAATAGGAACAGCTCCAGTCTCCAACTCCCAGCGCGAGCCACACAGAAGACCGGTGATTTCTGCATTTTCAACTGAGGTACTGGGTTCATCTCACTGGGGAGTGCCGGACGATCGGTGCTGGTCAGCTGCTGCAGCCCGACCAGCGAGAGTTGAAGCAGGGCGAGGCATCGCCTCACCTGGGAAGCGCAGGGGGGAAGGGAATCCCTTTTCCTAGCCAGGGGAACTAAGACACACAACACCTGGAAAATCGGGTAACTCCCACCCCAATATTGCGCTTTAAGCAAACAGGCACACCAGGAGATCATATCCCACACCTGGCCGGGAGGGTCCCACGCCCACGGAGCCTCCCTCATTGCTAGCACAGCAGTCTGTGATCTACCGGCAAGGCAGCAGCGAGGCTGGGGGAGGGGCGCCCGCCATTGCTGAGGCTTAAGTAGGTAAACAAAGCTGCTGGGAAGCTCCAACTGGGTGGAGCTCACAGCAGCTCAAGGAAACCTGCCTGTCTCTGTAGACTCCACCTCTGGGGACAGGGCACAGCTACACAACAACAACAACAACAACAACAAAAAAGCAGCAGAAACCTCTGCAGACGCAAACGACTCTGTCTGACAGCTTTGAAGAGAGCAGTGGATCTCCCAACACGGAGGTTGAGATCTGAGAAGGGACAGACTGCCTGCTCAAGTGGGTCCCTGACCCCTGAGTAGCCTAACTGGGAGACATCCCCCACTAGGGGCAGTCTGACACCCCACACCTCACAGGGTGGAGTACACCCCTGAGAGGAAGTTTCCAAAGCAAGAATCAGACAGGTACACTCGCTGTTCAGAAATATTCTATCTTCTGCAGCCTCTGCTGCTGATACCCAGGCAAACAGGGTCTGGAGTGGACCTCAAGCAATCTCCAACAGACCTACAGCTGAGGGTCCTGACTGTTAGAAGGAAAACTATCAAACAGGAAGGACACCTACACCAAAACCCCATCAGTACATCACCATCATCAAAGACCAGAGGCAGATAAAACCACAAAGATGGGGAAAAAGCAGGGCAGAAAAGCTGGAAATTCAAAAAATAAGAGCACATCTCCCCCGGCAAAGGAGCGCAGCTCATCGCCAGCAACGGATCAAAGCTGGACGGAGAATGACTTTGACGAGATGAGAGAAGAAGGCTTCAGTCCATCAAATTTCTCAGAGCTAAAGGAGGAATTACGTACCCAGCGCAAAGAAACTAAAAATCTTGAAAAAAAAAGTGGAAGAATTGATGGCTAGAGTAATTAATGCAGAGAAGGTCATAAACGAAATGAAAGAGATGAAAACCATGACACGAGAAATACGTGACAAATGCACAAGCTTCAGTAACCGACTCGATCAACTGGAAGAAAGAGTATCAGCGATTGAGGATCAAATGAATGAAATGAAGCGAGAAGAGAAACCAAAAGAAAAAAGAAGAAAAAGAAATGAACAAAGCCTGCAAGAAGTATGGGATTATGTAAAAAGACCAAATCTACGTCTGATTGGGGTGCCTGAAAGTGAGGGAGAAAATGGAACCAAGTTGGAAAACACTCTTCAGGATATCATCCAGGAGAACTTCCCCAACCTAGTAGGGCAGGCCAACATTCAAATCCAGGAAATACAGAGAACGCCACAAAGATACTCCTCGAGAAGAGCAACTCCAAGACACATAATTGCCAGATTCACCAAAGTTGAAATGAAGGAAAAAATCTTAAGGGCAGCCAGAGAGAAAGGTCGGGTTACCCACAAAGGGAAGCCCATCAGACTCACAGCAGATCTCTCGGCAGAAACTCTCCAAGCCAGAAGAGAGTGGGGGCCAATATTCAACATTCTTAAAGAAAAGAATTTTCAACCCAGAATTTCATATCCAGCCAAACTAAGTTTCATAAGTGAAGGAGAAATAAAATCCTTTACAGATAAGCAAATGCTTAGAGATTTTGTCACCACCAGGCCTGCCTTACAAGAGACCCTGAAGGAAGCACTCGACATGGAAAGGAACAACAGGTACCAGCCATTGCAAAAACATGCCAAAATGTAAAGACCATTGAGGCTAGGAAGAAACTGCATCAACTAACGAGCAAAATAACCAGTTAATATCATAATGGCAGGATCAAGTTCACACATAACAATCTTAACCTTAAATGTAAATGGACTAAATGCTCCAATTAAAAGGCACAGACTGGCAAACTGGATAAAGAGTCAAGACCCATCAGTCTGCTGTATTCAGGAGACCCATCTCACACGCAGAGACATACATAGGCTCAAAATAAAGGGATGGAGGAAGATTTACCAAGCAAATGGAGAACAAAAAAAAGCAGGGGTTGCAATACTAGTCTCTGATAAAACAGACTTTAAACCATCAAAGATCAAAAGAGACAAAGAAGGCCATTACATAATGGTAAAGGGATCAATTCAACAGGAAGAGCTAACTATCCTAAATATATATGCACCCAATACAGGAGCACCCAGATTCATAAAGCAAGTCCTTAGAGACTTACAAAGAGAC